>NC_139319.1:21003405-21020905 GCF_056507025.1 Lutjanus erythropterus | reverse complement strand
AAATATCTTTACTTTGTGTATATTCAGTTGAATATAAGTTGAAAATAATTTCCATTCTGTTTGTGTTTACTTTTGTCCCAACTTTCTTGGAATTGCCACTCTACCACTGCTACTCACTGCAATCTATCACTTCTGATAAAACAATGTTTCTGTCAAACTATTGCAAAAGAACAATTGTTAAAGATGTACAAATATTATTATTGTTGTTATTGTTATTATTGTGCATTATTATAGTGTTTGTGTGATGCAAATCTTGTTTGATTTAATATTACTGAGAGTTAAATCTATGTTTTAATTGGTTTGATCATCAATCTGATAAATCTATAATTTTATTATTTTTATAATTTAACACTATTGTCTATCAAGGCACAGAACAAGGAACAGAATCAGTTTGCTCTCCATAGATATTAATCATTAATAGTATCAGAAAATGCCTCAGAATAAGGCCTGAGATGCTGGAATCAGTGAGTATGTGAGTCTATGCACCGTTCCAACACCAGGTAATTTATTACCCCTGAAACAGGATCCTACTGCTTGAGTTTTTGTTTTTCTACTGTTACAGTACATTTCTGATGCACATGGAAATACCTAAATGTTTTCATGTAACCTTACAATGTTCAAAAAAGGCTGGTTCTGTAATATTATTGAAAATTTCCACTTTAAGAGTTGTTTTATTGATTTTCTCAATGTTCCCCATTAAGAAACAGTGGAGTTATTTGCACAAATAAACAAAAAAAAATCTATATGTTTATATTATGGACACAAGTTTGAATTATTTCAAGTAAAAAAAAAAAAAAAAAAAAAGAAATTAAGTTGAAATTCTAAAAAATCTGAAACAAAGCTGAACATTTCCATCAGTTAGATAAGGTGCTAAATAACACAATAGCCAGAAGACTCAGCTGCTTCTTAAATGGAGAAGAGGCCAAAAAGAGATGTGGCAAATTAAGAATGTTTAGTTTTTAATTGAGTGGAAAAAAGACACAGCAACATATCTGCTGAATTCCTAAAAAACTGACCCAGAATCCAAAGTGATTTTAACTGCTAAATGTATTAACACACTTCCACAAAGCATTCTTTTAAGAAATTAAAGTCTTGAATTTAATGATCTAATGCAGGTATTTTACTTCTGTAGGTTTTTGTGTGCCCTGGCTTGTAAAAGGATATTTTCTAACACTGTTGCCCATCTATTCTACTGATGATTCATGGGAGTTTCATGGCCATCCAAGAGCTGGAAAGGCTCCAGTTGCCAGTTATCTACTATTGTCTAAGCACGAAATGAACAAGACCTTAAGTTCTGTAATGCTGGATACCTGAAATAACCCCTCCCACCTAGTCTACACAGACCACCAGTTAAATATCATCTTCATTTTGGGGCCAAATATGTTTAGTGAAGAGCCAGATTTGGCCCTTGGGCTGCTATTGCTGCTTCCTTGCCTAAAATATTATTTTTACATTCAAAAGGAGAGAGATTGATTTTTGACAGTTCACCTTAATTTTCCTGACTGGATGAAGGCTTTGGCTGGACTGTCACTTAACTTTACTTCTGATTTACCATCTGGACAAACATGGCAGCAGTTCTCCAAATTTCTATCCACCAAGATTATTTCTGAGTATACGTGGGACAAGAAATAGGTGACATATTTTCATAATTATGCATAATTTGTGTCTAAAATGACTAGTTTTAATAGCTGTTGATGGCATTTGGGAGTTTGAGGAGTCAGAAAATTGCATTTGTCCAATATCCAATATGTGACTCTGGTGAATCCACTCTTGAGTGGTTGTTTTAAGAATTAATAATATTCCAGAACTATCCAACAGTTTATAGGAATGCACATGAAAAGTTAAGTGTAATTAGTTGATTTGATTTGATTCAGGGACTGTTTCGATAACTGATTGATAATTTTAAGGGTAACCTTATAACATTCATGGTTTCAGCTTTTGCTCATGTTAAATTTCTGTAAAGTGAATCATTTTGAGGTTTGGCCAGACAAAACAAGACATCTGATGGTATCACTTTGAGCTCTGTTTAATCCTGAGAATGATACCGAACCACCAGATCAATCCGAAAATAATTAGTTGCAACCCAACTAGAGGCTGCTTAAACATTAATGCATGATTAACTAGAAGAGTGCAGACCTCCACCAGGCAAGCCAAAAACCCAAAAGCATTTGGATGAAACCCCTTTGTAATCACCACCATTTTGACTGATTTAGTCATAATTAACAAATGAATGCTTTATGTATGTGAGGTCACCTTGATGGTGACCTTTGACCTTTGACCGCTAATATCTAATTAATTTGTCCTTGAGTCCAAATGCACGTTTGTGCCAAGTTTGAAGAAATTCCCGTAAAGCAGATCACAGATATCATGTTCACAAGAATGAGATGATCCAAAAACGCCTTTGGCCAAAGCTGACGTAAATGTTTTTCAAAAATTGTGAATCACAGCGGTCCTTGAGCATACAGTTACAGATGTCCACAAAAAAATTAGACTGATCGGTCCGGTATGCAAGATTACCTGTGGTCGAGCTCCAAGTCTGTTGGTCATGTACACACACACACACACACACACACACACACACACACACACGCGCGATTGCATCATCCCTTCATGGTGGACATAATAATAATATACTACATAATAGTATATACACACAGGGACCATGTCTCTGCTTTAAGTCATTTTACCTTTGCTACTATAAAACTACTACAAGCAACTTTCATGTTTTCATGTTTTGTTGATTTTGGAGTCCCCTGTGGACAAAAGCAGAAGTGTTGCCACCATCATAAATAAATTATCTGAATCAAAATCTCCTTCTGCTTCATTTTAACTGGCTTATGTACTACACTCTGTACCTTAATAAACACAGGTTTGTATTGGTGCCATCCTTTAAGAACAACTAGAGAAATAGCCCATCTTCTCGTAGATGGTCTTGTTAACTAATGCTGGACATATAGAAGCATCAGTAATAAACTGAGACTGTTTCATTACTAGTTAAATGTCCTTGTAGTAGCTTTAAGTAAATCTTGCTGAAAATACTTATATTTTAACTTAAGTAAGAATGTAGGACATGTAATGGTGTATTTTTACAGTGTGATAATACTACAGTCATTTAAGCAAAGGATCCTAATATTTCCTTCATCACTGGCTTAAAATATCTATGGAACATTAATTTCATAAATGCCCAGTCTCAGATGGAAAATGATCCGAACTGGGTGGGAAAAACCAACAAACAAAAATAAATAAATGTTACCTCGTTGACAGCCAGAGTAGCAGGAAGATACCTAAAGAACAGAACAGAGATAACAAGGGATATTTGTGCATGCTGAGAAATAAATAATTCTTCTGCTGCTAAACAAACAGCAAAGTTATTTGGCTCATCTGGATGGACCAATTAAAAACAGGTCTGAGTTTACCTTCAAATTGCTTGTTTTACATATTCCAAAATCCAAACTTAAAGGTCCAGTGTGTAAAATTTACAGATTTATTGGCAGAATATTGCAGAAGTGGAATGTGATATATGTTTTCATTAGTGTCTAATCACCTGATAATAGGAATTGCTGTGTTTTGTTACCTGTTTGTACACGTAGAGTGTGCAGGTCCCCTTTCACAGAGGAGTCCATGTATTATTGAAAACTGATACAAAACTGGAAGTGGGCCTCCATTCATTTGCTCTGAGAGTTACTCAGTGGCACATGAAGCGGACCTCCATGCCAGAGCTTCCGCATGCTTCTGCGTTGCGCAGCTCATAGAGGAAACGCAACTGAGACTTTCTTCGGCTGAGTGGCTAACTTCCGGGATGTAGGGGATAAAATGATTCAATAACTTGGCCCTTCTAGACTCTCCAGATGTTATTAGAAAATGTAAGTCCATCGGGGAAAGTCTTTTTAAGCCACAGTGCATCATGGAATGTCCTTATATGATTTGGTCACTATGTCAAATCGTCCTGGGGCTTAAAGTTGTCATGTTGAACCACTATGTCTCTACAGTAGCCCAGAATGGACAAAACACACACTGGAAATTTGACTTGGACAGTACTTAGTTTTGACTTGACTTGTCTTGTCTTGTCTTCAGCAGAAAATATAACTGCTTGTTAATCCGTACAGTTTGAAACTGGTGCAGAAGTCTAGTTCTCTGTCAGACCGCTTGATTTACAATCCACTGAAAGGTTATTATGGAATTATTGCTCATTGATGCCAAAAAAGGTTGCCCACCACAGCTTTAATCTAGAAACAGGCAGTATAGTTACATAATACTGATCCATATTTGATCAACACTGCCTATTTTGACAGTTTAATCTGAGTTTCTTGACATATTCACTGAGAATGATATGTCAATCACATGGTAGCCCCACCTTAAAGCATACCCGGCTTTATCATCTGTTTTCCTCTAAATGGTACCCTAATTTACAAAATGCAGTATTGAGGAAGCCTTAGCAATTGAGACTATGAACTCATTAGGAAAGTGTTCGCTGAGGTATTAAATCAAGTGAGCGATAAGGTCATTTTGTCGTAAGACCCCATACAATCAGTGAAGTCACCCCCTGTTGGCCAATAGATAGGATGCAGGTTTAGGGCACTTCACTGGCTTCATTTATATGACCTGGAAGCTCTGTCGACTTATTCTATGGTCTGTGGGTTCTCCACATGCTTGGAAGGAGAGTGTGAGGGGAGGTATTTGCGGTCTGAAACTGCACCACTAGATGGCACTAAATCCACCACACCTGTCCTTTAAGAGGGACGAGACAGAACCTAATTTATTTTATTGAGCTTAATATATAATATCCTTATATGTTGTCTCTCCTCTCCTCCTTTCTAGTTTACTTCCATATACATTATTAATGGGCACTTCAGAGAATGTATTGTATATATAACAGCCACAGTGTACAGTCTACTTGTATGTGTACAGTAGGTTACTCTGTCAATATTATGGCATTAGATTTGCTATTGAGACGACATTGGTAGTATAATTAAAAATTAAAATTCAGTGTTGATGTATATATTGAAATAAAGCCATCATTGCAGTGTTTGGTGCACTGTTATATTTTAGAGGAAACATTGAAGGGTGTAAAGTGCAAAGCTCTCTCGGTATTCTTTCTTTAGTTAGCTTTCATATTGATTGCTTGATATGGTTGGAAAAGGCATTTTTAACAATGTGGCACTTTCAACAACAAGCTACTAACAACTATAATTACTGCACAAAGCAATGTGAAAAGCTTTATAAACAACACCCTAATGTCCCTGGGACAAATGATGCTACAATATATCAACACCATTCTTTTTAATATTTTACTTCTATCAAGTATTGCATTCTACAGAGTCATTTGTAAAGGACGGTAAAGTAAGTGGCTAATCAGTGCAACTGTATGCTTTCCTCTGTGATTAGCATTTCATTAGCAAACTCTTGAAGCACACTGTCATGTATACCACATGTGGCTCTCCAGCTCCAGCCCTTTTCTCTCCTTTTGAAATCCAATTTTGTTTCTGACAGATAACCTATTAATTATTATGATCATTCGATGTGTGTGTGTCTGTGTGTGTGTGTGTGTGTGTGTGTGTGTGTGTCAGAGAGATCTACCTGACCTTTAGCTTGTGTGCAGCTAATTTAGAATACTATTGAACCGATCAGCCAACATTTTTTCGTGTGCATTCAGGACTGTATGCAGAAGGACCTCTGTGATTTAAAATTTTCATGTCCCATGTCTCCACGCCAGCAACAGACGTTGCCACAGGCATTGAAGGAATTTCTTCAAACTTGGCAATAATATTCACATGGACTCAAGGATGAACTGATTAGATTGTGGTGGTCAAAGGTCAGAGGTCAACCTCACTGTGACCTCATGTCTGTCCTGTTCTCATGAATGTGACATTTCAGGAACACTTGAAGGCAATTTCTTCACATTTGGTACAAGTGTCCACTTGGACTCAGTGATGAACTGATTTAATTTTGGTGGTCAAAGGTTAAAGGTCAAGCTCATAGTGACCTCACTAAACACATTTGTGGCTATAACTCAAGAATTCATTTGCTGATTACGACAAAATTATACACAAATATGTAAGATGAGAAAATGATGAGTTAATAACATTTTATATCCAAGAATTCAAAGGTCAGCTTCACTGTGACATCATAATGTGCAACTCTTCTTTCATCTTCTGTACTCCTCTATAAAAATAGTCTCTAAGTGAAGACAGTGTGTTTCTCACTAAAAAGTATTCCTTGGAATCACACATACATAGTGACAATTTTTGCCAGAATATACACTTAGTACCTTTTATTAAATTCCTTTAAAGTTACAGGTCAATACAGTCGTAAATTCCATATTAAATTCCTTCAAAGCCTCCACTACATATATTATACGAGTCTGGACAGACATGGATGTAAACTGCATCTTGATTGTTTGGCAGAGACACACAACTAAGAGGCAGTAATTCAGTATTTTTGACTGCTCTGTTTAATATGACCATTGACAGCTGACTCCTCACTCTTCTTAACTGGCCACTAGGGGCTGCAAGGGATTAATAACTGCTTCAGTTTGAAATCTTGTTTCTGCTCGGGACAGTGTATGTTTATGGCAACACTACTTTTCTCTTTTAAATGACTTTTTCAACTTTGTTTCTGAAAGGCACATCACCTATGACAGAATTACACTCATAGCCTTTGGAAAATGTAGGTTAAAGAGCAGCGGACCCTGAGACAATCAACAAATGCAGCCGGCATCTTTCAAACGTGCAGTCAGATCAACTGGATGCACCACCGCAGACCACCCCAGGAGGAGAGCAGGAGAGTGGGGATAAGAGCCATGCCACAGCTGGAACTAAGGACTGCTCAGGCTGGCCAGGCAACAGGAAATCAGTGACTGTTGTATCCACACACGGAGACTTGCTCCACCACAATGTCCCAGATCAAGCTGTTGCCCTTGGTGGGCGAATTGTACTCTGAGCTGACAGGACGCAGTGCGCAAGTCTCCAGCAGAACAAAGAGAGGAGGACTCTGTGTTTACAATGATGATGCTTTGTGCTCAAACACAGTCAAAGTTGATGAACAATGTTTCCCAGTTGTTGAACTTTTTATTTGAAGATGTCAGCCATATTATGAACACCATCTTGCAGCTGCTGTTTACATTCAACCTGATGCAAATTCAAAAAACACACTACAGAATTATTTCCTGGGTGTGTATATGTATATGTTAGGGGTGTGTATCTAACTGAGACCGATTTGATATGTATCTCAATATATGTTCAGGGATACGATATATCTTAGAAATTTTTAAATGGCCAACGATTCGGTTTGATGTGATTGAACTCTGTCATGATACGATACGATACGATGCAATACAAGACAGTGCAATGTGTGAATCTTTACATTTTGATTCAATTAATGCTATATATGTAGAGTGCTATTAGTTGCAAAAAGACATCCTGATAGTTTTACTACATATAACAACAGGAGAGACAGAGAGATGGGGACATTAGGTTACATTACATCTTATTATGAATCTCATGTGTAAATGAGATATTGTAGCCTAAATGAGAATCTGTGAACAAACTTTAAAACTGTTTAAAATATGTGTATTTTTGCAGTAAGATGATCTGCTGCTCTGTTTCATAGGAAGAGTGTGGTGGTTTTGATTAGTGTGGAGGAACAGTGATGCCGCATGTTACCTGCTGTTAAAGATAATGTGTTTATGTTTTCTAAAAGCAGTTTTATCTTGATTTTTTTGCAGGCTGGAGTATATGGTTCTCATAACTAAAGCTATACTGACATTGTTCTCCGCATTATTATGAAGGACATTATATAGTTACAATAGCAAATCTAAATCACTGAAATCTTTGCAACTAAAGCTTTTTTCAGACATACAGCATATTTGAGCTATTTTAATTGATTGAGTAATTGATTAATTGACACAGGTACGAACAAATTAAATGTAATCAGATTACAAAAAAATGGAACTCTGATTACATTTGAAAGATATTATTAGATTATTAAATTATAGTTATCTTGTCAAGGATTACTTGATTCTGTGTTTGATTACATCTTTAAAATATGGCTATTTTATAATTATTAAACTTATTTTAATGATAACCAATATCAAACCATAAAAGGTGCATCTGACACACCTGTATGTTCAAATGTTTTGAGGTGTTTAAAAAGAATATTTATGGAATTAAACTTCTTTTGGCTTCAGTTTTTAGTATAAGATGCAATATTTCCAATGTTTGATTGAAGTAATACAAAAGTATTCACATAAATTAGATTTTTATAATGCAATGGACTGAATTACTAACTACAATTTTGAACATTTCGATAATTGATATTCAGTAACTGATAACATTTAACAGTAATCTGAGCCAACCCTGTCGCTAATGCATAACTGTTTTAAGCTAATACTACTGTAGGCTATTTTAGGTCACACTGATCACATTATTGATTCTACTGATTCTTCTTAATTGGGAGATCTATGCAAGACTGATGTTTGCCATCACACGTTAGTCATAGTCATATCTCATATGCACATTGTCCCAGATAGATTTAAATGAAGTATAGTGTAGAGCAGAAATAACATATGTGTACATGGTATATCAGTGAATCATATAGTCTCTGGTCATACAATTTATGGATCAGGGATGCGTTAACCTGTTGATAAAACAAGAGGGTGTGCCTTTGAGTGCGTAAATTACACTAGAAAATATTGCCGAGCATACTTTATTGTTATTCTGGTTGAAAGACAAACTTGCTGTAATTATTTTTCCTCCGCCAACATTTTATTTTGATAATTTCTTCTCTCAGTTAGCGAGCTAATCATTCTTCTTAGAAACGGTCTACTTTTTTCATCTGCTTGGTGAGCGCATCCATTCCTCTGCAGGGGTGTCCAGCATCAAATTATTTATTAGAAGTGACCCACAACTTGATGTTTATCCCCCACAGCGCAGCCATTTCCACATATTATGGTTTGAAATTCACACCTTCATTCGGCTTTGTATGACTGAAAAGAAACGATATCCTGCAATAGGTGCTGTTTTGTTGCCTGCCGCTCGCCGCGCACCCCTCCGCTGCTGCGCGGTGGGAGCGGCTGGAATAACCTTGGTGTGAGCCAGTTGAGCGGCTGAAGAGAAGAGCGAGAGAGGCTGAACGGTGCGGCGCGGAAGATCAGCGATCGCTGGCGTGAACATGGCGGAGACCGTACGCTCGCTCTTCGACTACCGGGAGACACACAGCCTGGACAGCGACGGAGAGGGACTCAAACCAGTGCCGCCGCTCCGAGGGTGAGAGGCAGTCTATTAATCGTGACATACTGTTTAGCCTAATAATAATGAAAAACTGTTTCATGCTAGTGTTTTCCTCCCAATGACAGCGAGAGTCGGGTGGGTGTGTGCGCGCATGTATGTGTTTTTGATGGAACTAAAGTTGTAAACAGACGTTATTGGTTAGGTTTGACAGCGAGGACACGTCCAGTTCAAGGAAATTATGCAAAAAAGTCGTTTGTTTGTCTTATGCTAGCTTTTTTTTAAACCGTTAATTCCACCTTACAAAGCAGCCCCAAAGAGGTGTGTGCGCGCGTGCATGGGTTCGTGTACATGTGCGCATGCGTGTATGTATGTGCGTGACACTGAATTCACTTATTGAATGCGTGTTTTTGAGCGACAGGTTAAAGAAAATGTAACAAATACACACTATGTCAACAAAGACATGTCATGTCCCTTTAATTTGACACTTTTTTACAGGTGAATCAGAAAAGCTGGGTAACATTTTAATAACAACATGTTGTGTCTGTAACTGAAAAAGTTTTCAGCAACATTACCCACCATGCAACTGTTCAATCTCACAAAGTTATAAAAATGTTGGGATTAATACACTGTCAGAGCTTCCCTCTGTGTGTGTGTGTGTGTGTGTGTGTCTCTGTCTCTGTAAGTGCGCGCCCTCGCCTGTGTGTAGTGTGTGCGTGCATGTGTGTGTGTGGTTGTGTGAGAGTGGGAGAGAAAGGCACACACACACAGGGAGGGGGAGAGAGCGTGAGAGAGAAAGGAGCAGCTCTGTGTGTGTGTGTGTGTGTGTGTGTGTGTGTGTGTGTGTGTGTGTGAGAGGGAGGGAGGGAGGGAGGGAGGGAGGGAGGGGGAGTGGTGTGTGTGTGTGTGCGCAGGGGGCGTTGGTGTGTATGTGTGAGTGTGTCTGCATATGTGTGTGCGTGTGTGTGTGCTAGAGCAGAGGAAGGAGGAGGGAGTGTGTGTGTGTGTGTGAGGGATGGGAGGGGGAGAGAGTGTGTGCGTGACAGAGACAGACACTGTGAGTGTGTGTGTGTGTGTGTGTGTGTGTGTGTGAGTGAGAGAGATGGGGAGAGGGAGGGGGAGCACAGTGTGTAAGGAGTGTGTGACAAAGAGAACAGGAGTGTGTGTTTGTGTGTGTGTGTGTGTAGTATTGGGTGAGTGTGTGTGTGTGTGTGTGTGTGTGTGGTTCTGTGAGTTTGTGTGTGGTTGAGAGAATGAGTAAGTGTGTGTATGTTGGGAAGACAGGGTGTGTTTGAGAGAAGGGAAAATGTGTTTTTAAATGTGTTTTTCAGAGTGTGTTTGCATCCATGCACGCCTGTTAAAGTGTGTGTGAGAGAGAGGGAGAGAGAGAAAAAGAGAAACTAATAGTGTGTGTGTAAAAAGAGTAGGGAATAAAGGTGTGTTTACTGTGTGGCAGAAGAGACAGAAAGGATTGTGAGAGACTGTGAAGGACATGTGTGTGTGTATGTACGTGAGAAGGAGCATATAAAAAGTGTGTGTTTGTGTGTAATTGTATGTGTGTGTGTGTGTGTGAGAGAGAGAGAGAGAGAGAGAGAGAGAGAGAGAGAGAGAGAGACAGAGATAGAGGGGAAGTGTGTTAGAGGGACAGGGAAGGGGAGGGGAGAGTGTGTTTGCGCATATGTGTGTGTTAGGAGAGTGGGGGAGGGAATGTGTTTGTTTGTGTGTGTGTGTGTGTGGTGTGTGTGTGTGAGAGAGTGAGAGGGATGGGAGGTGTGTGTGTGTGTGTGTGTGTGTGTGTGTATGAAGGACTGTGTTTATGTGTAACCAAGTGATAGTGTGTGGATCTGAGTGTGTTAGAAGGGGATAATAATCAATGCATGATTGGTAAAAGTGATTGATAAAAAGATAGCAGAGTGTGTGGAACGTTTTGGTTTGTGTTGTGAGTGTGTGTGTTGTCTAAAAAGTAAAGAAATTATATTGGGGGTGTGTGTGTGTGTGAGAGAGAGAGAGATGGTATTGTAGAAACAATCCAGAAAGTGATGAGGGAAAGGGTGTGTGTCTGTCTTTAAGAAACTGGGAGATGTGTGTGTTTGTGATGAACAGAGAAGGGTAGGTTATGTGTGTTTGTGCGTGTGTGTGTATCAGAGTGTCTCAAAGAGAGGAGAGAGCAACATAAGATGGAGGGTGTGTGTTGCAGAGAGATAGAGAGCACAGGGTGAGTGAGTGTGTGTGTGTTTAAGAGAGAGGAAAAGAGAAGGGAGAGTGTGACAGAGGGTGAGGATGTGTGTGTGTGTGTGTGTGTGTGTGTTCACTTGCGTGTGTGCAAGCTTTTGAAACAGAAGGGGAGGGTGAGTGTGTGAGTCTTGGAAACTGAAAAAGAAGGCTTGGTAGCTAGTGCATATGCTGTCTGTGTGTGTTTCTTTGTGTGTCTTTGCTATGTTTGTGTATTTGTTCTGGAGGGAGAGGTGTGTGTATGTCTGTCTGTCTCTGTCTGTGTGTATGTGTGTGTGTGTGTTTGTTCTGCAGTCAGTAAGAGAGGGAGGGGTGTGTGTCAAGGGGGAGACAGACACAAGGTTTGTGTGTGTTTGTGTGTGTGGCTCCTAGACAAGGGCAACGTGTTTGTGTCTCTGTGTGTGTGTGTGTCATACAGAGGGAAGGAGAGAGTGTTTATGCATCTACTTTGTTTATGAAAGAGGAAAGGACAGTGTGTGTGTCTGTGTTTGTGAGTGTGTACGCATGCTCAAAGGAAAAGTATGTTTGTGTGTGTGTGCACACTGTGTGTGGGTGGTATGGTATATGTGAGAAAGGGGGAGGGCTGATGTGTGTGTTTGTATCTGTTTTATTATTGAGGATTCTGTGTGTGTGTGTGTGTGTGTGTGTGTGTGTGTTGGAGAGAGAGAGAACGTTCTGCATGAAGGACGGAGTGTTCGTGAGGTTCATTGGGTGAGTTTGTGTGTGTGTTTGTGTGTAATCCAATCGTATGTTGTAGAAACAGTTGCGTGACAAGATGTGTGTCTGTGGCGGAGAAAGAATAATGTGTATGATGGAACATGTGTGTGTGTTTCTCTGTGTGTATGCACTACAGTGTAGGAGAAAATATAATGTAGCAGATATGCATGAGTCTGAGAATCTGTAATGTGCAGATTGTATGCGTGCGTGCTTGCCTTTGTGTGTGTGTGTGTGCAAGAGAGGAAAAAAGTGTGTTTGTGTGTGTGTGTGTGTGTGCGTGTGTGTGTGTGTGTATGTGTGTGTGTGTGTGTGTGTGTGTGTGTGTGTATGTGTGTGTGTGTGTGTGTGTGTGTGTCAGAGATGGAACATGAGACTTTGGGTTTGGTTATGTGAGAGAGAGAGAGAGTGTGTGTGTGCGCTTGAGTGAGCTTTCCTATGTGTGTGTGTGCATGTGAGCTTTAGAGAGAGAGGGGGAGGGGTGTGTGTGTGTGTGCGTGCAAGTGAGCTTGGCTAGAGAGAGGATATTTGTGTGTACTCTGTGTGTGTGAGTGAGTGAGTGAGTGTGTTTGCGTGCCTGTAAGCCTGAGAGGGAGGGGTGTGTGTGTGTGTGAATGTGTGTGTGTGTGTGTGTGTGTGTGTGTGTGTGTGTGTGTGTGTGTGTGTGTGTGTGTGAGCGCCTGTTTGCGTGCCTGTGTGTGTATGTTTGTGCATGCATGTGGGCCAGATAGGGGGAGGGGTGTGTGTGTGTTTGTGTGTGCACATGTGGACTCTACAAGCTGTGTGTGTGTGTGTGCTCACGCATATGTGGGTCTTGAGTATGAACTTATTTGTGTATTTGTGCATGCATGTGGGTTGGCGGGAGGGGTCTGTGCGTGTGTGTGTGTGTGTGTGTGTGTGTGTGTGTGTTTTAGTTGGAGTGAAGGAGGGAGAGAAATGTGCAGGGAGTGAGAGAAGAATGAGAGAATCGATCGGGAGGGTGAGACAGGGATGGAGGGAGAGACTGAGGGGTCAGCTCACTGAAGAAGTGGAGGTGAGACAGATTTGGTTGGCAAGAAAGTTCCCAGAAACTCGCTGAACCAGAGCTGAACACACAGACAAACACTCCGAAGACCCAAAATAATCCAGCAAAATATAAACTCCGAGGAGAACTGTGTTTTTCTGGGAAAAGCCGGTGACCTGTCAGGATCAAGTGTAGCTCAGGAGTGTTAGCTGAACCTGTCTGTGTGTGTTAGCATGTATGTTAGCATGATGAACAACTGTTGAATCTTGGCTACTTCATGTTATTTTACTACAGACTTTTGAGTGTAGGTTTGGGCTATAATTCAATACAATTGCTCATTGCCTGTCAGTGGAGCCATATCATGATCACATGCCAATATTTTTCAAAATTCTGTTATCCAAATGAATGATTCTAAGGAAAAACTAAGTGGAAGTTTTTGTTTGTGTGTGACATGTGACAAGTTTAGCCTGAATTAACCAAGGTGACAGACAGTTCATTGCCTTGGACACCAGCTTGATTTGACAAAATATGTCATTGTTCAGAGTTCTACTTACTAGCTTTCATCTGCATCCCATGTGTGTAGGGTTGTTCCAATACTGATATCAGTATGTTGCCTAAAATGCTGGTATTGGTATGGCAAAAATTAGGGATGTACTGATACCAATACAAGCATCGGGTATTGGTCCGATACTGTCCTCACATACTCATACTCATAAAACTACTCCGATACCCCACACCTAATACCACGTCACAAAAAGTAGCCACTCAACACAAGCAAAAAGAACTACCATGACATGGAGTTCAAGAAGTTTGTGGATGCTTACCCTCTTTTTTTGGTCGCTTTGTCATTATCAGCGAGAGACCGTAGCAACTTTGGAAACTGTCCGTAAAATTCCATGTAAGTCCGTGTAAAACTGAAATAAATGCCCAGAGTGCACCTGTAGACCGCAGCCAGCCACTGTTCAGTAAATGCTGGCGGGTGTAAAGTAGTTGGATGTCTCGGTTAATTAATCCAAAGATGAAGAAAAAACACAGCTGCCACCAGTCTGTAACCCTCTTTTCTTTGTAAGAAGCTGCTACAACTTCTCTTTGTGTACTTATTCTTCACCAAAACAGTCTGACAGCACAGAACACCCAACTTCACTCTTTGGGGTTCACAGCGGGGTCAACAAAACTGTTGCACACATGGCACCACACTCATAATTGTCCCCCCTAAACAATGACAGGTAGGAACTAATTAGCTCTTAGACAAGAGGGACAGGAAGGATAAACTTAAATACTATACATATAAATATGTAATTAAAATACTAGTTAAAGTGCTGTAAATGATAGTGAAATCATTTTCATATATGACACCGTATGTAACAGTAAACTTCATTCTGCAAGTCCATAATGAAACTAAAACATGTTTTTTAAGTTACTGTAAAAACTTTAATAACATTTTTAAATACTCGTCTTGGTAGTGGGTATCAGCAAATACTCAAATGTAAGTACTTGTACTCGGTCTGAGAAAAGGAATCCCTCATGAAAATGCAAGTCTATGAACTGATCTGATAACATGCCATTTATTAAGCCTGACATGGGACCCAGTTAGTTAGACAGTTAGTTAGTTGGGTAGGTAGGTAGTTACTTGGTTTATTTTTATGTCTGTGTCATGTCAGACATTTGGCCCATCCCATTTATGTTACAAAATATACATTTTCCGATAATACACATAGATTACTACATTTGAAAGTAAGAAAAAGAAGAAAAAACGTGAAATAGATTTCAAATAAATTGTACACTGAGAAGGACTATTAACTGTTGACCTCAGTTCAGTCTTCATTGTCCTGCCTGAAATCTGGCCTGCAGCACAGCAAAATCAGACAGTCTTAAAGTGATTTTCTCTGTACCAGCAGTGTGCAGTTTTGACAAAAATGAGGAAAAAAAATAACTTAATTTTGTGTGCATAGGACTTTTTTTTCTTTTTGCAGTGGTGTTGAAAATTGTATCTAGTATCATTTTTTATACTAATATTGTATTGAAGTTGAAAATTCTGGCATTTGGACAACTCTAATTCTGAGGTCTTAATCAGTGGATGGAGTTTGCTCAGGTGTCTTGGAGATGGCTCAGGTGTCCTCACATTACACAAGTAATCAAGTGAATTGTGTTTGAAAGCTTTGGGAAAAAGCTAGTAAGTGGACAGTGAGTCAGATTTATTTTGTCAAACTATTTAACTGCTCTCACCCAGCTTGATTATTTTGTATGCGGTTTTGCATACTTTTGCCATATTGCAGAATATGTCAATATAGGTATTTTTTATTAATACCATTACATTGATTTCAGCCATACTGTAGAGCTTAAAACAAAGCTTTGCCATATATATATTCATCAAAACATAGCAGTGTGTTGTTACACAGTGAATGTGTGTTTTAAAAGGATGTTAGTTGCCACAGAGGTTGTTATCAATGTATTATCAAGATGGTTGGGCCATCATGTGGTAAAGTGATGTTTATGTTGTTGTGATATGTAAAATACCACAAATCAGTGCAGTACACACACACACAAACACACATATGTGTGTGTGTATATAACATTAACTCACATTGCGGAGCACAGATTCTAAACTGAAGTGAAATATTTTCAGATTTTGAAGCAAGTTGTTTGATCTGCATCTTGTATGTGTTGTCAGCTGTGATATATGTCAGATTAGATCTTTTCTCAGGCTTGATTTTGCATTTAAAATGCATACGCTTTCTCATGATTTCTTGGTGATTATTATATTTGATTTTTGATCATGTTTTTGAAGCCAAGATGTGTGTGGTTGGTGCAGAGGAAAGCAAGCTTCTCAAGGGGGAAAAAAAATCTGTACATATGTGAGCACAAATGCAGCCACACACTTTTCTTGCACACTCTCATAAACACACACACAGACATGCGTGCAAAGTATCACGAGTCCAGATGGGAGTGGAGTGGATCAATACAAAGACAGTGGGTCTGGTTGATATCTCTGCTGAATGAGTATCTCTCTCTCGCTCTGTTGTCTCTCTGTTGGTCTTTTTTTCTCTTTTGCTCCCTCTTCCTATTTTTCTCGCTCTGTCTGTTTTCTGCTGCTTTAGTTTTTCTCTCTTCTCCCTTTTTCTTCTTTCTTCCTCTCCTGTTTTTTTCTTTTTCTCTCTCTTGTCTGCATGCACACACACACACACACACACACACACACACACACACACACACACACACACACACACACACACACACACATGAACACCTCAAAATCCAAAGCACGATCTTCCTATGGCCTAGTTTTAAGAGCCTCCAATGTCATGCGAGTAAAAAATAGACTGACGGAAAACAATATTGAGATCTGTGGTAACAGAACTAGCCCAGAATCTGTAGAGGCGGGATCAGTTTGGCTCTTCTGAGCGTGGCGGGTTTGGCATGGATTTAGTCTGAAGACGATAATCTCGCTTGGCCATTCAGGGCTCACACAGGTGGCTGCGTTTGAGCTCCCTGGGGTAATGGCACACTCCTTTTAGTGGTGATCCAGGGGTCAGAGCACTCAACTAAAAACACTAACTGGATTGCAGAATCTTGATGTGGTCGGTGTGTGGTTATTATTCAGAGATTACAAGTTTACATAATCATCATATTAAGATGGATTGGGTGTGTTGATTTGTCTCAGAAGTATTTATTTGTGAAAAGGTAGTAGTGTGTGAAAGGTTATTTGTTACTTTTTTTGTCTTTGTCCATGGGAAATATAACTATAACTACGAAGCATTGGATACTGGCAAATTGTAAGTCAGTTTGACCAGTGAGGTTTGTTTTACATTAAGTCATAAAATAGAGCACATCCCACTAAATTTAAGAAATGTAATTTAAGGAAAAAGGCTGACCACTTAATTTTCCTATTCCTCAGCTGTTGAGATTTATATCCAGGGCTTTGTTTTGGACCTCAATACAGTACAGAAAGCTGGTGTTTAAGGTCTGCTGTTTTTTTATACTGTACTTATTCTTTGAAGGTTTCTGTATGGTAGTTCTTGTACAGCTGCTTGTATTTGGACATTTTAACATTTGGGTTCTTTTCTTAAATGTGAAAAGGTGTTTGGTAGATAGATGTGCAATGTGTGTTCCCACTAATTGGTTGGCCAATTAATTAGGACAGATATTTGGCATTTTGAGATAACTGGCATTGGCCAATGCCCTGTGTGCACAAGGCCAATAAACCAAAAAAATCTGCAGACACATGTGCAACCTCGTCAGTATGCACGTCTGCAGATTTTTTATTTTTTGGGGGGAGCGTGAAAAAAATGTAAGTTTTTAGCCATGTAATATATCTTTCAGGCATCCT